>NC_069508.1:137342562-137347562 GCF_027579735.1 Bombina bombina | reverse complement strand
TAAAAGAATCACCAGTACTTGGAGAGAACAATGGAAAATCACTGGGAGTGTAATTTCTTCTGCTGGCTGTGTTTACGCAGCTTATCTATAGCTTGGACCTGCGGCCACAAACTTTCAGAATAGGTGGGGATACCACATGCTAAATTAGCAATTTCAAATGCCAATATAAGGGGAAAGGAGCTACTTGTAAACAATTTAATACACTCCAGCAGGTAAAGTGGATCATTGGGAACAAATTAAACGGGAGAACATTTTTTTAGTAAACTGTCCCTTTAAGTCAGGACTGAAGACAGTGAAGTCCCCTGCCTTACTTTGACCTTGAATTGGCAGCTGTAGTGTGTGCTTCAGCTTAAGAACAAAATGTGCTAACTTCTTAGCTTGGGGGGCATTTGCTTCTGATGAAATGAAAACTGCTATCTATCTATCTATCTATCTATCATCTATCTATCTATCTATCTATCTATCATCTATCTATCTGTCTATATGTATGTCTGTCTGTCTTTCTGTCTGTCTATCTATCTATCTATCTATCTATCTATCTATCTATCTATCTATATATCTATCTATCTATCTATCATCTATCTATCTATCTATCTATCTATCTATCTATCTATCTATCTATCATCTATCTATCTGTCTATATGTATGTCTGTCTGTCTATCTATCTATATATCTAGCTATCTCTCTCTCTGTCTGTTTGTCTCTCTAGATACAGGGGTGGAAAATATCACCGTAGTTTACTTGTGAGGGGCTAAAAGTTACTAGCCCAGAGGGAAAGAGTAACTAGTCTATTCAGTGTTAAGGAAGATAATTTATTGTTAGTCACTAGGAAAAGGTGACTACAATTTTCTTATTTACTTTAGATGATATGTCACAGTCCAAAGACAAATTTAACATGTTTTCTTTGCCATATCTATATCTATCTATCTATCTATCTATCTATCTATCTATCTATCTATCTATCTATATCTATATATATATATATATATATATATATATATATATATATACTTTATATTTTATTATAGTAATAATATTGTATTACAAAGGGATTCATAGTTCATGGGTGACTTAAAGGGACACTGAACTCAAATTTTTTTCTTTCGTGATTCAGATAGAGCATGCAATTTTAAGCAACTTTATAATTTACTTCTATTATCACATTTTCTTCATTCTCTTGGTATCTTTATTTGAAAAGCAAGAATGTAAGTTTAGATGCCGGCCCATTTTTGGTGAACAACCTGGGTTGTTCTTGCTGGTTGGTGGATACATTCACCCACCAATAAACAAGTGCTGTCCAGGGTCTGAACCAAAAATTGTCTGGCTTTTTCGAAAAAAGATAGCAAGAGTACAAAGTATAATTGATAATAGGAGTAATTTAGAAAGTTGCTTAAAATTGCATGCTCTATCTGAATCACGAAAGAAAACATTTGGGTTCAGTGTCCCTTTAAGACTGATGATAAATGATAGCTGTTATTATTACTTAACTTGATAGTTTTTATTTATAGACAGTGGAAAGGTGAAAGACTGAGGCCTAGATGATTATGATAAGCTATACTGTCTGGTAGTAGTCAAAAACCTTTATTAATATATGCAGTCTTTTTAAATTTACACTTTTTGAATCATTATCTACTACTGAGCATGTACAAGACATTCACAGAATATACGTATATGCATTTGTGATTGGTTGATGGCTGTCACATAATACAGGAGGAGGGGAAATAGACATAGCTGAAATTTGTCAGAAAAAAAAATCTACTACTCAGTTGAAGTTCAAACTAAGTGCTATTGCATTGTCTTTTTATTATGCGTTTGCTGATAATGCAAATCTACTGTATTTAGTGGTCATTTAAGAAGTGTAATGGCATTTAGGCCTGAATCAGTTTTTCCTAAGCAAGAATCTTCAGCTGTGAGGCCTCAGTAGATACTGAATTTTCTTCAGTAAATTAATATGTTAACCAGCAGGACCCTTTCGCAAACTATTAATACCGTGTTATCTTTATTTATAATGCAGCAACATATTCTGTGCTATACAGAGGGTACAATAAAGACCCTGCTATCTAGAAAGCATGCAATTTATGGTTTTAAAATACATTTTAAGCACTCAGGATCAAGCATTGAATCTGCAGTCGTGCCCTTACATGAAAATCTGTTTTGTAAATCTTTCATGTATTTATTAAAAGTGGTCGTGCAACTCTACAATGAATATTGGTGCTTTATAAACAAATAACTATTTTAATTAATCCATATATGTCAGATTATATAAAAATATAGGAAAAAATATATAAATAAAAAAACTACTCTCTGAGCTATATGAAGAGAAAGTGACTTATTAATGGGCAACCTGCTATAAAAACAAGAACAATAAAATATTTTGTTGTGGTCTTTTATAATATGATATTGGTAGAAAGGAAAGAAAAAATTAAATGGAATTTCCTTCACAAAAATATTAATTACCAAATAAATAGAAAGGTACTAACATTTGATACAGTACATTATAAATTATTAGCAAAATAGCTTAGCTACGAGTTCAACTGCTGACAGTTCATTAATATTATTAATTCGAATTTTAGAGTTTTACTACATTATAAAAAAAAAGCAATTATAGCATAAATTCTAATCTATATTTAAAAAAAAAAAAGAAAATATGTTGATTATAGCACATAAAACATAGTAAATTCATTTTTGTTAGATCTCTTCAACATTTTAAGTATAAGAAAATCTATACAAATTCCCTAAAGATACCTAAATATACATAAGCAAAAATGAATACATTCTAAAGGGATAAACATTTTGAACTTTTTAAAGAAGTAGAAAAATAGCTATTGATAATTATTTGGACCATCAAGTTAGTTCATTCTAATTTTAAATGTAAAAAGTAAAGTTACTTATAATATTACTTTTCCAAGATAATATATTTTTTAAATTTATAGGATCTTAACTAAGGAAGGAAAATTATTTTTATTTCATGTTTTATTTTTTACTAATATTTCTAATATGTTAAAAAAGAAATATAAAATATTATTTTACAATCAGTTAACGGTTCTATTTTAAAATATTTTGATCTATATTGCTTTGAATATACAATTAAACAATGCAGATATCCAGTTTGCATTCCTTTTTTTTTACTATTTAGTGTGAACATAAAATAAAATGAAGAAGTATCTCACAAACAGAAACTGTGTTTCAATGCCCCATAAAATAATAACCATTCGCTAAATTGTTGGGAAGTTATAATTCCTTTTCCAAATTATTACTCGCCCTTTAGATTAGAAATGAGGCCAGGGTTAGCAATCAACCTTAAATGGTAGGATTTTTAAAGTAAGAATCACTTGTCTGATTGTGAAGTGGAGACCATTATCGGCTTGATTGAGTCTTTTTTTAGCTAGCTTGATTTGCAGTTGAGAGAACATATTCACTACTGTACTTGCGAGTAATCAGAGATTTCCCCACTTTTACTTCTGCTTAACGATTTAGAGTCCACTAGTGAACAGCTGCCACCTTTTAACTTCCATTATTAAATATATTTTAAAAAGTGTTCTTTGTTTTGTTATTTTCCTGTATAGAAAAAAAACATTCATTGACACTTGCCATTATAAATATGATGAACATACACTACTCATATGGAGAATGCACACGCAAAGATATGTAAAAGTACATTTCTTTATTTGCCTTTTTATAGATAAAAGGACATTATATATTTTATTGTTTTTGCCCATAGGTGGCTGATTTTTAATCCAACCAGCACTACGGATTTTGGAGGTGCAATACAAATAAATTATTATAATAATAGTTATTATTATTTAAAGGACAACCAAATCCAATTTTACAATTAATTAACTTGAGTTGTAAAATACCATTTTACCTAGCTTTTGGGTCATTTATCATTTACCTAGCTTTGGGGTCAATCGTAATCCTTTATAAAAGCATCTCTAATAATTTTCTACAAAACTCACCATAGACTTTAATGGTATTTTTCTGTAGAAAATCGTATGAGAAGCTTTTCTAAAATATTGTTATTAACCCCATAATTTGTTAAAAAATCTTAAGAAAATAATTAGGAAATGGAAATAAAATTACAAATATTTCCATTTTTAAAAAATATTTGATATGATACTTCTGAAAAAAGTACACAGTATATAATATTTTTTTCTACAGGCTTATCAAAAGGAAAAGTTAAATTTCTCTCAAATTTTATTTATTTTTAAATGACACCCTCTGCAAAACTGACATGCATATTACAAAGCAATATAAAATAATAATGATAATAATATTTTTTTGTGCATTTTTGGCTGTGCATTCAATTGTGAGCATTTTGTACATTTGCACCATCCTAATTAGCATACATATTTATAAATGATTTTGTAGAATAACCTCAGAAAATAAAACTGATAGGACTTATTTTAATACACAATGTACAGTTTTTTAGATACAATTTCCACACACTTAGGCCCAGATTACAAGTAGCACACTAATGATAGCACGGGACACAATAAGCAGTATCACTGGACCGCAATAACATCAGTACGCAACTTGATATTACAAGTCAATAGTAAATCACATTTATTAGAGAAGGGTTATGCTCTAGCTCAACCAATAACTTCATGGATATTACGATCACACTAAATAGCGCTGATTTTACAAGCTGAAAGTTATTGGTTGAAGAATTAGAGTGACTTGAGACCTGAAGCAAAGTGTAAGAGTTAAAAAAAAGTTTCACAAAACACATAAAAAAACAGATCATTTTAATATTGATAAAAAGATTTTAAAAGGATTAACACGAGATATGGTATATGGCTAAGTGTATGACTGGAAAGGGCTTCAAATATATATATATATATGTCTTAATATATACATGTTTATATATGTGTGTATATATGTGTAGTCATGTATATTTATGTGTTTATATCTGTGTAAATATGTTTGTGCACACATCATACATAATATGTAGTATCGCTTCAGATGACGTAAGCTCCCTGCTAACCGCTACTCTGTGAGTT